>NW_024881296.1:40662656-40690156 GCF_018691265.1 Tyto alba | reverse complement strand
TGATCCATCAGAAAGGAGCATATAGTTGTTATTCTGCACAGTTTATCTGCTTGAAAGAACTACCTTTCTGAAGTATTGCCTTCATTGAGACAGTTTCCATTGCAAAGACTTCCCTGACTTGGCAACCTGAGGTATTTGGAGACTGTGTCAGTAATTCAAATACACGAATCAGGCTATTTCCTTCCTTATACCAGCTGTCCAAAAGGCTTAGGGAAAATGATACTTGCTTCTTCCCCAGACCTCCAATAATACAGAGCAGACATGCAGAAATACAGATATTCTGTGCAGGGTACAAGCATGGAAGTGGAACAGGAAGGAAAGAACAGAGAAGTAGACAGATCTGAGATCTGAGAGAGCTCCTCAAAGCAAGCTACTTTTTATGGCATAGAGGCTGAAGAAGTTACCTCCTTTGGTTTGTGTGGCAGCAGCACAATAATGCCTGAGCTGAGATGATGTCCTTATCAGTTTTCCTAGGGACTATGCAGATACGAAAAATAATAATTAAAAAAATTCAGATTAAGTCAACAGATGAAGGGAAGTAGTTCTCTTCAGGCCTCAGGAACTCTGAACTCACAATCTTGGTTCAGTCAGGGTGACGGCAGCACCCTCCTTTGCTCTTTGGCTAGCCTGAAAAAAAGAGAGCTGCAGAAGCAACGGTCCCATTCCCTGAGCTGATGGGATGTGACTGCCTCCAGGGTGATGCTGTCGGGCTCCAGAGAAGTTGCATCAGCCACCTCCGAGCCTGCCGCTTACTCGGGGGCTCTGAAGTGTGGTTAGAAGTCGCAGGGGAAAAGGAAAGAGACACCCTTCACCCCCCAACCTGACAGGATTTGGAGGCTTCTTAGAGAAAATAGCCCCACCCTCGCTTGGCCAAATTAGCTAAAAAAAAGAATTAAAAACATGAATGTCAACAGCAAGATATCTGGAATTAGAAACCAAGACCCGCCCAGTTCTAAGGCCTTAGAGTTTTAATTCAAACGACTTCAGGCAGAATCCTTTGGGCATCTCTCCTAGGAGCCATTATAATGAAGTCAGTGACTATGAGAAAGCAGACGATGCACTCGTTAATAAATTATGTACACACACAGACACATGAATCCCTTGGAAATAAATCTCAACTTTTGAGCCAAGTAAGGACGAGAAATTATGTTAAAAGGTACAGGAAAAGTTCATCTGGACTGGAGTAATTTCTACTTCTCTCGATCCGTAAGCAATGAAGGGAGACGTCCACCTGAGCAGGTGCTCCCGACAGAATTTTATCTCCCGCATCCCTCGCTGGGGTGCAGAATGGGACAAAACTGAAGAGGAGCTAGGGCTGAAGGGAAGCGCGAGCCCCCCGGCTACTTTGCGGCGCTGCATCTCCCCTCGGGAGCCGGGCCGGGGGGTCCCCGAGGCTCCTGGAGCTGGGGGGGGGGGGGAGAGGGTCCCCACTGCCGCAGGAACCTCCCGCGAGAGGCTTCCTTGGGTGGCAGGGCATCTCCTCCAGCGTGCAAAGCGCAAGCTGTCAGCTCGGGAAACATCCTGCTCACTTCGTGGACAGGGCTTCCAGCTCAGCACGAGAGCCACTGGTTTCCAGGTTGCCCACTAGAAATACTCGACCGAAGGTCGCCAATTTACCCCCCCTCCCGGTACTAACCTTTTCCAGAGGGATAATGAAGAAAAAAAAAAAAAAAACAACATTTCCAGGGCAGTAGGTGATTTTTGTGTTTGCGCAAAGCTCTTTGTTGAGCCATCAGAAATGCCTCTCGGGTTATTCTGTTTGCTTTTTAGGCTGCGTACAACACCCTAACGTTCGAACCTGTTACACCTTCTCCGTACAGCTTTAGGGGGGTGCGCTGGCAGCGCGAGAGGGTTCCTGTTTGACAGGCACAGCCGAGCCGAGCTGCCACACAAAGCAGGCAGTGTAGCAGGAATGACTAATGAATAAATCTCAAAAAAAAGGGGGATGTAAAAGGATGTTTACAGGTTTCCACATGGATGTGGTCTATTATGAAGCTATAACTTCCTATCTATTGAGTGTTTACTAGAAAGGCTGAGAATTAAGATAGAGTCTTTTGTGGACAGGAAATGATCCAAGGAAAATTAAACAGATACAGCAATTCACCATCAAAGTGGGAGGAAACGTTTTAACCGCTAAATAACCAAAAGCTTACACAGTACTAGAACGCTATTTAAAATTAGGAATAAAAATTTCTCTTAGACATGCACTTCCTCAAGACCTTCTATGAGATTTTATCCCGCTCTCCTTTACTTGATCAGATGGCTGTAAGTTCCAATGGGAGTTTGACAGATTAACAACTGTAGGATTTAGATACATGCTTAATTAAGCACAAAAACACATGATGTGATATGTATGTTTTAAAAGCCTATTCGTTTTAAGCATGATTGATGAGAAATCCAGAGAAATATCCGCATTTTCAAAAAAAAAAAAAAAAAAAAAAAAAGGATCACACCCCCATACATAAACAAGAGAATTTACAGGAAATAATATGCAGTAATATTTCAACCCGAGGCTCACAGCTAATGGCCAAAACACCGCTTGATTTTTTCCTGTAAAAATTTCATGAAGTTGCTGTAGTATAAACAGACAGCACCGAGCGTGGGGAAGACCTAATCCAGCAAGATTATATATGTAAAATTTCAATATCTGTTTTATGAATCACAGCCTAATCTAGATTCTCAAACTGTAGAACGATGTGCTTGTTATGTGTGGCAATTTTAATCTAAATTCCACAGGAAAGGCACTTCCCATCTGCAGCCGAGCTCCCAGTGCACACCCACAGGCTCCGTTCGAAACCTGCTCGTCAGCAGCCAGCACCGCGCATGTAGCCATGCGCACGGCCAACACAAAGAGCCCGGACCTACTCACAACAAAGAGAAACTGCCACGCAAAAAGGGGCTGAAAACGGTTACATGCAGTCATAGGTGCACTTGTTTTACAGAAGTACCCTGACAGAATACCACAAAAAGGCCTTTTCGCCGAAGGAATTGCACTGTCAGTGCCTGGTGCCAGTCCCACTGGTGTCAAGTTAAGGTCTTTCCCATTACCTTCAGCAAGTTCCCCGTCAACCTCCAGGTTTTTGTTATTAAAATAGGACGGGGCCGGCAGTTCATCACCCCGCACTGATACAGGGCCTAGATAGGAACAGGGGATGTAAGGGTTAACATGGGAATAGCAAGAAGGGGATGACGAGGGAAATAGTTGAGATAACAGTTCTGCTTAATGAGTAGACAGTTTGTAAAACATGATGAGCTGAGGCATGGAGTCTTTAGGCTTTATCAGTACAAAGCCGGTTGGGACTAGACCCACGGTTTGGACAACAGCCAGTAAGGGACTGAGTCTGCGCGAAACCTGGGGTCACAGAGCGGACAGGAGGAAGAGGAGCTTGACTTCATCCCCAAAGACCCCCACGACCACCACCAGAAGGCACTGCGCAGACTCAATTGGGAGGAGATAATGGAAATGCTAATTATAATACGAAGCGGGGATAGGTAATGCGTATGTATAGGCGTGTTGCGAAATATTATGAATATGTAATCATTTGCTCTATAAATCTAAGGTAACGGTGCCACATGGTAGCACACACATTCGGAGGAGCGATCCCCTGTGTGCCCAGCGCTGAATAAACATACCTACTTTACAATCTACCAGATTGTGGAGTCTGTTTTCCGCACGTCAGCACCATGCAACCGCCTGCACCAAACCCCGGATTGCCACGGGGGGGTTCTAGCCCCCGGTGCTCCCTGTGGAGTGGAGCATCACTGCTCCTGAACTGGGCCGGAGGCAGCTGTTAACGGTGCTGCTTGGATTTCCAGCCCCCGTGTTACGTTCGTACAAGCGGGAGCTCATCGTATGTGCGGGCATCGCGTAGGTCCTGTTACCCAGCAAGCATATGTTTTGGCCAAATTACCAAACTGCAAAACAGTTTAAAAAACAGACTAGCAAAATTTTTTTTTTTTTTTTTCCATTTACAATCACTTGACAGGGAATCAGAATATTCTGGGGAGAGGAAAAAAAGGAAAAGGCTTAATTCTCATTCTCATTTCCATCCTTCCTCTTGTCACTCCAGAGCTAAGTAGTGTTAAGTTTTTGGCTGACTTACCACAACAAAGCTGAGACTCCTCTATGTTTTCACCAAGATAAATGTCAGCTTGACACATTACTAAGGAATGCAACTTGTGCTGTCTATTTATATTCAGAAAGGCAATAAAAAAAAAAAAAAAAAAATCAGGTTTTGATTTTAGATTACTGTCACTGAAAAACAGTGAAAACTAAACAAAACCAAGTATCTAGTTACTTCTGGGTTATTTTAAAGTGGGCTCGGCCTTAAAGTTACACATCCAGCATGACCAGAGAGCAGCAAACAACAGCAGCTCAAGAGGGGTGAGTGATTAGATCCCGAATCTACATATTGTAAATGATGGCAGACGCAAGTTTATCTGGGAGTTTCAAATGTCATGGCCGTTTGGAATCGACCTGAACACGCAGACAAAGACAAGTGCAGTCCTCAACCAGGTTAACCAGGAAACACTGTTTACTGCGAGGGAGGAACATGGCCTCCTTCAAACCAACCCTCCCCAAAAAAATGCAGATTGCACGAGCACGACTGGAAGGAAATGTTGAACACAGACCTCTTTGTAGATGGAAAGACGCTCTGTGCTGCTCAAATTTCACGAACCTTGGGCCAGAAGTACCACTTTATAGTCTCTAATGACTTGTGGTAGCTTGTGAACTTCCACCAGAAGGTGCATATTGCATTAGCTGTCCACGAGCATACTTTTAGCCTGGGTTATAGTTGTAGGAGAGTACGGAGTTACCCAAGGCAAAGGGCTGAGCGTTTATACAGAGCTGGTGCTCCGAATCCTGCAGACTGCAGGCATGCACCCCAACTCCCCCCAAACCTACCTGTTTCCTCCTCGGGCTGTGTTTCTCTTAAGTGGATAGTGCTCCCCTCTCTCATTTAATGGCGACAACGCTAAATACAGATCGTGCTGAAACTATCTTTAAAAAAGTTTTGCAAGCATTTTTTTTTCTTGCATGCATGCACTGATGGCAAATATCTTGGAAGTTAATTTCCCAGTTGGAAGTAACCAAAAGGACAAAACTGCACTCATTAGAATACACAGAAAGAAAGCAGTAATCAAAAGCTTCACGCATGCTGAACAGAAAATTTTGAATCGCTCTTCATCTCGCTGGTCAAATTTAAAAATAAAATTATGTTGAATCACTAGGCCTCATGTTCATAAGGCAACCATTAAAAAGTATTTTAAAGATTAAAAATAAGATTTTAGGCTCATACAAAAATCTTTAAACTAAAAAGAGAAACCAAAATAAAAAAAAAAAAAATCCCAGAGGCTTTAATTAAACACCAGACGTGCTAATTTGTAGAATAAAACAGAAAACTAGCTGGAAGTATTAATAAAAATATTGCTAAATTAAAACTTACATGTCAACAACGTCAAGGTAATCTCCAGCACAGTCCTCCCCAAAGAAGAAACAAATCAAATCCATCCCCTAAGAACTGCTATCTATAACAGTCTTTGCACTTGAAAAAAACTTACAGACACCTATGTCGCATAAAAACGGGGCGATCTAGCAGTCATTTGGGCAAAGGAAGTGCCTCTGAGGTTGTGGCATTTCACGCGCGTCCAGCCTGTGGGGCTCAGCTGGGGCTGCAGGAGGCGAAGGCTGCGCCCCCAGCCCCAGCGAGGGGACCAGGAAAGCAGCCCAAACCGGGAACCTGCTGGAGATCAGGTTCAACTCAGAAAATTCCTCCTGGATTGCCCGGTGGAATCTCACCGAGCCCCCAGAATACATGCCCATGCTTGAATGAAGAAGCGGTCATCATTTAAAGTTAATTTAGCCGAACCTCGTTCTGATTAGCGCTACTGAAACACACACACTCAATTCCTGACTCGCTTCGGCAGCAAAGACGATTCCAGCCGTCTTACGGCGGCCGGTCACCTCTGTGGCGGAGGCAGAGACCTTCAGCAAATACCTGAGTTTGGTGGAGAACGCTGTGCCCCTTCTATCAAAGTCGCACAAATTTAGTCTGAATGAATTCTCAGGAGCGGGGGGAGGAAGAGGCTGATGCTGACACGAAGGTGCTGGGCTGGGAGGAAGGGCGGACGCTGAGCTGCC
The DNA here is from genome assembly GCF_018691265.1 of Tyto alba. Taxonomy (NCBI): domain Eukaryota; kingdom Metazoa; phylum Chordata; class Aves; order Strigiformes; family Tytonidae; genus Tyto; species Tyto alba. Next base: position 40,684,014 of record NW_024881296.1, on the reverse strand, counting down.
CAACCTCCTACCCTGAACCACGAGATGAAAGCAGCCAACACTTGCCGGAATTCAGCTCTTCGTTTGGTTCCCCAGGACGTAAGAGTCCCGAGGAATTTCAAAAAAAAAAAAAAAAAATTACAGACTGATGAGACCAGGAGGACGACCAAAGCCTCCTAAGGGAGCTGGGGGGGGGGCACACCTTCTCCAACGCCAGGCGCCACACGAGCTTCACAAACGAGCCGCCGGCGGTTGCACCAGCGCTTTCCATCACAACTGCAGAGTTTAATCTCCGAACCCAGCCCGCGGTCGCCGCCCGAGGGGGCCGAGGTTGAAGACCCCCCCGACAGAAGAGAAGCAGCGGGGGCTTTGTTCACCCGGCCGTTGGGGCGTGGGTGCCTCAGCATCGCCCAAGCCCGGCACGTCAGCGGGCCGCGGGGCTTTCCCCTCCTTCCAGCCCGGCGCAGCCTCTGCGGGGGAAGAGAAGGGGCCCCACGCCCCGGCCCCCCGTGAGCCAAGCCATAACCACCCGTCCCGTTTCGACGGGGGGGGGGTAAAATCGCAGAGACCCAGCCCAAGGCAACAGACCAGCAGCACCAGGGAGCGCGTTAGCCAGCGCGGCGCTAGAAGCTGAAGTGCCGGAACAGAGGCTTCATTCAGGCACCCCAAATACTGCAAAACCCAGCGAAAAAAATTCTGAACTAAGCTGCCCGAAGCAACGTAGTTATACTGTTTCCTGTGTTATCGACCATAACGATACTTGCTTACAAAGCCTTCTGTTTCAAAAGTTTGAAGCGGTAGGTTAACACAAAATTTTATTCCAGAAAGTGGAAGCCTGGCACTGTTGACCTGATTTTGCCGTTCATGCGATGGCTGCAGCACTGAATATCCTGATGAAAGGAATCTCAGCTGAAGCCTATACTCTCTCATTCCTACTTCTTAGAGCTTATTCTGCAGCACTTCAGAGAGCTCCAAGACATCACTGTGTCTCTACTCTGCGAGATACAGTACAGATACCGCTGCTTCTTGGTACTTCAAAAATAATTAAAGGCAAGATACAACAAAGTATGGAAGAAATAAAAATGTGACAGAAGCAACACGAGTCCCTGGCAAACAAATACAGGCACGCTCGAGTCTGTTAAAAGGCGTACCTTTTTCCCTGTTACACGTTTACCTTACCTACAAAGCTAATGTGATGGAGCAACTCCAGAGCTCTTTTATTCCAGGAAAGCAACACGGCCAAAGCTTATCCATTTCCTCACAAATTTGCCACGTTTCAGCACCCTCCCAGCATTTAAAGTCCTCCTATTCTATTTAAAAACTGTGGCAGGGATATCGTCTGATTACAATTAAAGTAATTTCTGTAGTTTTGATTGAAGCAGACTGCTATTCGGCAGGCTTAAGTTTACAGCCACTGGTTTAGCTGTCCGTTATTAGTGGCAGTTCAGAAGCTTCCCCACTTATATTAAGTAGAACGTTGCCAAACAAAAAACCACCAGCAGCAAAATCAACCAAATAAAAAAAGGAAGGGCGGGCAGATGACTGTGCTGTAGGACGAGCTGCTCCAAATTCCTGGAGGTCGCAACCCACCTCTGGTCTGTGTGCCGGGGCCAAAGAGGGCTGGGGTGGAGGGGCCTCACTGTCCCTGCTCGTCACTGCTTTAACCCCCCCAGCCAGCGCAGCAGGTGCTTGGGAGGAGAAGGGGGACACACACACACACACAGCCACGGGAACATTCAGGCACGGAAAAATCAAGCATCACAGCCTGCTGTAACCCTCTTGCAGCATCCCTGTGAATGTCATTAACAGCACGTGCGCCCGGGGCGGGGGGCTCAGGCTGCTTCTGCCCTGACAGGCTAGCGCTGCTCAGCCCGGTGAGCTCCAGCACCCCCCCCCCCCCCGCTGCCCCCCGGGCCCCGGCGAGCTGCAGCTGGGCACCCCACAAACCGCCCTCCCCTCCACCCCACCTTGCAAGACGAAGCCGCCGGCGTGTCCCGACAAGGAGCCGACAGGAGCGTGACATGATGCTCACCGCGCCCCGGCCCGCTCCCCCCCAGAGCAGAAAGCTGCTTCGTAAGAGCTTAAGTAATCACAAACAGAGAGCAACAAGGGCAACGTGAGGCTGGGGATGGAGTAATTCCTGCACGGATACCCTGCTAACGGTTAAACGTGTTAACATAAACGCGTATCGTCTGTAAGTGAAACACGTGGCTTATCACCGCTGCCGTCTAGAACATTTCCAGCTTCCAGAGGGAGGGAAATGCTCACGAAGCGCAAGCAGTTTGTCATTTTATCAACAGCTCTCAAACCTCCAAAAATACTTTTTAACTACATCCATAAAAATTACAGACCACAGCCCGTGTTTGCCTTGTGATTACTTGAAAGCTAAATAAATCTTCTCTTTGAAGCAGAAACAAGGTTTTTGAAGTTTTTACCAAGTTTTTGGCCACAGATTTTAAATATAACAGCACAGATTTAAAACTTATTATACCCCGACCAGCATCATTTTTGGAAACACCCTGCTTGCTTCTTGGATGGGTTTCCATTTGGTTCAATCACAGTAATTGTACAGCTCTCGTAGTGCTCAGAACTAGTCAAGAGAACAAAGAATACTGCAGAAGTTTCCATTTATAGATTGACTGGGCTGCAGTTTAATGATCTTGCAACCAGGCGTGGGAGAAGTCATCCTCTTCCTTTCAATATCACATGGCAGAAACAATTAGAAACGGCCTCAAAATACATTAATTCTCTTTTCCTGATTTCATATATGTGTGTGCCTGTGTGCACATACACACACACACACACATATATATATATATGGTCTTATCTTAAGCCTTTAGATCACCCTCAAGTCCCGACTCTGAAAAACTAACACTACATTTACAGCTTCAGTCCCACCTTTGCAATCAGAGACTTCATTAACCGCATGGATTCCCTGCGACTTGTTTGGAAAAATTACTTCAGGACCGTGTCAATCCTGAAGAAACACCGAGGCCCAGATTAGCACCCCCTTCAGAAAAGCCCGAGCAAAGAGATGGCGCTTGACAACATCTGGGCATCGCTAGCTGCTGGTGAAATGAAGGTTGGACATGGCTTGTCTCATCTCTGGATCTTGCTGCCCTCCAGGGACTCAAACTGAGGAAGAACAGGCGTTATGGAAATGAAGCCTCAGTAGAAGGAGTAAGTTTTCCTATGAGCCTAGCAGCCTGACGAAGTCACCGTCGTAAGAAATCAGCGGGCCAGGAACACGGGACCATTTCTCTGTTCTCCGTTATACACAGAACGGCGTCTAGCTTTGCTGCATCGCTGGTGCTGGTCTCAGAAGGGCTACCAAACATCATGGGTGAGGTGGGATTACAGTCTAATTACAGAGAAGGGAAGAGAAGATTCATGGTCTCCTCCCTGTCTCCTGTGGTATTAAAAACCTTTCCCAAATCACCACGATCTGGTTAAATCAGAGACTAGCTACTGGATTTATTGTGCCACAGGTACGACCCGGGTGTAGCCACGCTGGTTGTTGTTTAATATGAAGGAGGGAAAAAAAAAAAAAAAAAGGCTGTGTTATGGTACCAGCAGGAAAAGAAGAAATGGCCCAAGCTGAATTCTGTCATGCAAATTTTAAATCCCCAATCTCGAAAGCAGCAATTGACGTTTGGGGGTACCTGTAGCTTCCCAGCACATTGCCCAGCATCGCTTAGGAAACGCTTGCCACTCTGTGGACCTTTTGTGCTGAAGTTGTATGCAGCGAGTTCAGGCTGAGTTTTGTGAGAAGCTGCAGCCAAAACAACCCAGTCACTTCCAAGAATGTAGCTGGGCGAAAAAAAAAGGAACCTTTTATTCGGAGAACAGAGGGCATTGAAACTTGTCCCAGAGCAAATGCTTTTCACTCCCCAACTTGTGAGTACTTGAACTCGGAATCCTGAGGCGACTCTTCCGCAGTGTTTTATCCGCGGGTTCGCATAAGTCAGGTGAAATAAAACCAACATCCCAACCGCTGTTTTGCAAAACCTTCCCACTAAAAATTAGGTACGAGTGAGCAGACGGACAGCCTGTTAAAACAAGGGACTGAATTAAGACTTCTCAGTCACTTGGTAAGCACAAGTCTCAGCGGCACTTGCTGGTACAAAAAGATGGTGTTGGGCGCAATACTTTCATCTCACAGATGTAACCAAATTCAGCTAAAGCCCATCAAAGACTCTTATCAGATGAAGTCTGAAGAGATATTTACTTGATGGAGACAAGATAAATATTTAAACTTCTACCATGGTCCACGTAATTGTCTTGAGAAACTTTTGTTTCTACCCACCGAGGATATGAAGTCTGTGTATAAACATCTTCCACTCCAAAAGGCCGATTCCCATTTCACTACAAAGAGAATTAACCTGCGATCTCAGCTTAGCATTAATGGGGACAGCAAATATAGCACCCTAAGATAGAGTGCCTATAGCACACATAACTTATCTGTACAGAACAAGCCGCCAGAGCAGTTACGTCTTTAGCAAACCAGACTCAATATAAAAAGGATTTACTTGCGTGCAAGAACATTTGCAGTCTCTATGCCGTTTTACTTTGAATAGATTTAACATTTAACTAGTTCAACCACATTAATCCTTGAGCTCCAGACTCCTGGAAAAGTATTTATCATTTTTCATTTAGAACTAAAAATGACATTTGCAGCAACAAAAGGTGGAATTTCAAAGAACTGCATGCAAATTTTAAAACATCACTATCTAAATAAATATGAAAACCTCCCAACTTTCTCAAAAAAGTAAGGTTCACAGCGAAGCTACACTTTTCTCATTTGTATCAGAATGAGTTTTAAGCTTCAGAAGCCAGAACTTGGTACCGCTTTTTCTTAGATAGGAAAGCCCATCATTTTTGAAGTGTCCCAATCGCAAAGGCTGAATTGCAGCCGTAATGATGAAATACTCGTTATAAGGAGCTCTAGATTGAAAATTTAAATGAGAAACCAACTCAGTGCAGTTACTGACAATGCAAGTTAATTAAGAGCGTTTGTGAACCCTTGTCCTATTTCTTCGCTGCGGTCTCCAGGTTTGCTCAGGAGTTTCCTATTGTGCTGCACACCACGCTCCAGCGCAGGAGCCCTTCATGCAGCTCCCTTGTTTGGCACTTTGAATTTTAAAGTTTATCTTGAGATAAAGGCGCAGAGAAATGGATTAAAGGAGAGTGTGTCCCGTTGCCCCTACGCTTGCTCCCTTAACGGAGATGGGCAGGTGGGTGCTTGCACGGCTGAATCCATCGCCGGTTGACCTCCCGTTCCCCGCCACTGTTCACCACCACCACCACCCCCCCCGCTGCGGACCACAGCCTCCCAAAAAACCCCCCCAAACACAAGAAACCGCTCCCTCCAGATGTCAATCCAAGAAAGGAAAAAGCCGTGAAGCAACTGAGAACGAACGCGAAAGCCCTAAGCCGGTACATCCCCCGCGCCAAGCCAGTTAAAGCAGCGTTTCGACGTTTTCCCGTGTGTGCAGGGGGAGCAGCCGGCAGAGGGGCCGCCGTCTTTTCTTACCCCGAGAAACTCCCAGGCAAATCGCCGTGGCACCGCAGGTCTGGTTTGGCAAAGTACAACTTGCTCCTCGCCCGGGCGCCGCTTTGCCCCTCTCCCGGCGGGAGACGCACGCAACAGCTCCACCATCACCGAGCCCGGCCGAATTTCCCCGGGGGAGCCAAAGCCCCCTCTCTGCTGCAGACGGTCGTGAGATGACTCTGCCCGGTGCAACAGGGCCTGGCTCTTCAAGAATAGCTCATGCACTGGTCTGTGAAACTGAGGCTTAAAGCGCGTCTCCCACCAGCTTAATCAGATTTCCTCCCCCTGCCCCCAATAAACTGCAGCACCAGTAAGCCCAGGTCCTCTCCCACCCCCCCGAGAGCTGCAGGAGAGGGGAGGCTGGCTCTGCTCCCCCCACGGAGAGCCCCCCGCCCTCCCCAGCAGGCAGCACTCCACCTGCCTCTCCCCAACAACCCGCCTTGTGAAACCACCCCCACCGCCCGAGGGGGTCTCACCTGACGACTGGTCCTGAGCTCAGATATTCCTTCACTGCCCGAATCTCTTCCCCCACACTTTACTAAGGCAGCTTTCTCTTTCTTATTTCTTTTTTTTTTTTTTTTTTTTTTTTTCTAATTCTACTCTCCCAGGAAGACCTCAGAAAAATCCCTTCTACAGCAACTTTTGCTCTCTGTACCACGTTCAATTTGCATCTCCCAGATAAAAATCCTCATCTTTTCCCCCAGCAGTTGAAACTTCTGCTGACAACTCTCCTAGCCCTCTTAATCAAGCATATTTGTCAACGTACTTGCAAGTATTCACGCTGCAAACGTACGTGCTTGGTGAAGCAAAGGTACCTGCAGGAATATGTGGCTGAACAGATTTACAACCTGAACGAGACGTTAAGCTCCCTCCTGCTTCCCCCTCCCCAGTTCAATCCCTCCCCAAGGGCTCGCATCCTCTTTCGGAGCTGCGGTGTCCTCAGCTTGGTTCAGCCTTTCCACACCAGCATCTCCACCTCTCGCCGGGCTCGTGCTCAGACTGGGAGAAGGCAAAACCCCTCATCCCGCTCTTCAAGGGCAACACAGATAAAACAAAAGTTCTGCACTGCCACGCCCCCAGCGCACACATTCTCAAATATCAAAATGCGCATCACCGAATTTAATTTTTCACACGACCAAACAGCTTTCTGGTCAACAAGCTGACGGCATCTCTGGTGGTTTTGTTAAAAACTTTTCGACTTCTTGGCTTCAACCCACTCCCATATGCATTGCACGGTGCTGCGGGGTTTACGCTTGTTCCAAGGGTACGTTTTCTGCTTTAGCTTCAACATTTCTGCCTTCCGCAGACTCTTTCTGGTCCTGACTTACCTCCCGGTAACTCACCCTGGGAGAGGGGAAGAAAGCCCCCGGGGGCACTGCTGCTCCTTCTGCTTTACCTTAGAAGGGCAGCACTTCACCCGTTACCCCTCCCTTGGAAAAAAAGGGCTGGCTGAGGCGATGCTCTCCCAGCCACGATCAGTCCACCCCAAGTAGAGAACACAAGTTTTATTTCCCAACAAATAAACAAGCTCCACTGAGGATGGGAGGAAAGCAGCACAGAACGGGAAATATTGCAAACATACCATTTCTAGTACATCTCTGTCAGTGGATCTTAATTTCCTCACTCCATGCAAAGCCTGCAATACCAATCCACTCAAATGTTATTTTGTTTGCAAGAAACAGCACCTTCTTCCTCACCCGTTTCCTGACCAACAGGCTCGTAGAAGGGTTCACAATCCCTTTACTGTCCACTTCATTAGCAAGCACGAAGCTTTTCACTTACCACTTCAGCTTTCTGTGAGCTCTAGAGATCAGGAGATACACGACTAAAATGCAATTGGCTCGCACGTGAGCACAGAGTGGATAAAGCGGAATAAAAACCTGCAAGAACTGGTTACTTCAGGGCTTGTGGCTGGTGCTAAGATCCCTCATTTTGGGGATAGATACTACTTTTTCCTCAAAGATTGAACAGCACAAGCGACATTTTCCCAGACTATTCCACTAACACCACTTTTTCCCTGGACGCAAAGTCAGGTAATGTGGTTTTCACACCAGTTTGCTCCCTGACCTCTCCAAAAGAGGGGTGGTCAGACACTCCAACTAGCCTGGGTGGCAGCAATTGTCGGGAGTGAAAACTGCACGTTGGTGCCTTAGGATTGGTGAGGGAGAAGGCAAGGAGAAACATGTACAGATAAACTGAAATCCCTTTTTTTTTTTTAATCCTTCCGAGCCTTAAGAGTGTTTGGAAATCATACAGACACAGCATCTCCTTCTTGCAGACTTCAGCAGAGTTTTGCAAGCAAGATTTTCATCGCACTGCGACACAACAAGAGCGAAGTCTGGGCTTCGCTGAGCTCCACAGGTAGAATGAAAGTGGTCTTAATAAAACAACAGATTGCAGAAAATTTCAGTTGCTGTAGAAGGGCGACCCTCAATACCATGGGCATCTATCATCTTTTCACACTGTTTTTGTAGCACAGATGCTTTGGTCAAGGCAATCTCTGAAGCAAGGTAATCCTTGCTTAAAAGCATCTTTCCTGGACTCTGAGGCAATGGACTAGAGCTATATTGCGTACTACTTTTTTTTTTTTTTTTTTTATTGAATAATCTTTCCTTCACGTGCTGTTTTAACAGATGAGTGAGTCCCTCCCACCTCCAAAACGGATCGCAAAATGAGTACCTGTCCACAAACACACACTCCTGCAGCGAACCAGCGCCAAACCAGCACAGTAACAACCTTCAGTAAAAACAAGCAAAAAGCCAAAATAAAACCAAAGGGCAGTACGGTCCGTTTGGGAAAAGCTTCCTGCAGCTGGAACAAGAGAAGCCCCCGCAGCACTAACAACTGCACGGGCCAGAGGGGGAATTTCTTTCCCCAACCAGAGAGGGAGGGAGGGAGGGAGAAGAGGAAATGGCAGATGGCAGATAATCTCTATTTTACACCGACAGCCAAAATGACAATGGAAAAGACCACTGTCCTCTGGAGACCGCAGGAAACCTGTCACAGGATGGGCCCCTTCCACCTCGGTCAGTGTGGGCTCTGGGTGCCTGTGTCCTGAAACACAAACGGATTTTTCTTAAAGCTACATCTGCAAGCACCATCACTTTTTGCAGGCCCTTTTGCTACTTGCAAATGTTAAAAAATATTAAGATATTCATAAATAAATATACATATATTTAAGCCTAGAAGCAACGATACAAACCCCATCTGATATACATATAGCACTTACGACCCCGTTTACTTTGTTTCATTAAGCTCAAAGAAGAAAACCTCTCACAGACGCATCTGATGGTTTCATCCGGTTTAAAGAAGCAAAAACAAAATTGCAAATCCAAGTTCCATCAAAAGGCTTTCATGTAACCTTTTCTCAGAGCACAGTATAAATGTTTACCCGCCTCTCTCAAAATGTCATCAACACTGTGCTGGGGACAGGCACTATGGGCACTGAACCAGCTTTCGTTAATACGGTAATGTTAATGGGCACAGGAAAAGGTTGGTTGGTTGTTTCCTTTTCTTTAGGCTCCTGGAAGTGTTTCATCAAGTGTTCAAATGCTTCTGACCAGGAGCCCTTCAGGATTTCTTTCTTTTTTAATTATAATTCATAAGCATCTTATACAAGCACACCAGGGATTATATGAATCAAATGCTATTTTGTGGCTTTAAAAATATTTTTACTTCAGATAAAAGTCAATCACCAACAAGATCTCCTCTCCCCCAAACTCCCCTGACAATCCTCCACCCCTTCCTTCTAAAAACCAAGGTGGTAGTAACAAAAAACCAAACCAAACCAAAACACCAACAAACTTTCCATAATTCTATCTGCTGGTTTGTCAAGCCTGTTACCTTTGATTTAGAAAAGTCGTTATAACACTGGAAAGCAGAATTTAAAAAAAAAAACAAAAACACAAAGAACTTTTCCTTTTTATTCATATTTGTAAAACTTTTCTGAGTGCCACGTTGCCAGCTGTTAAATGTCTGCCTTTATGCCTTATATTTCCTTACACTGTCAGCACAAACAATGAAAAACTTGCAGTTCCCATTTAACAGAAAGTTCATTTACAAACACCTCATTTAGCAAGGAAAAAATGTACGTAGCTTCTTCCTTGCATGGCTTCTGCGTACCCTACAGTCCTGCTTACCAGCACGGGTGCATTTCATAACACCCTATCACCCCCACTGCAAGCACTCCAGAGATTTATGCATTCCCCTGAAGGCTCTTGCCAAGAGACAGAAAAGGACAATCACTTGATGAGTTTATGCTTTGGCACGCGGGGGGCTCCAAACAGTTTTGAGAACTGTTTTACCATTTACTTTTAAACAGAAGGTAGACTAGGTTATAAAGTTAAGAGAAAATCACGTGATAGTATTAACTGTCAAAGGAGATGAGGGAAGTGAGATCGTAGGACCGGAGCTCTTCACAGCAAGGCATGAAAAGGAGCGGTGATGGTTAATAAAGATTGCGCTGATAAGCGCCAAAAGTCAAGTTCCCGATCCCCCCTAGGGGCTTCAAGTATAATTAGGTTTAAAATACACCAGAGCAACAGTGCTGACAGACAGGGGATGGCTTGCTCGTGCCGTGACAGCTCGCTGCGTCACCGGTGAAGGACGGGGAGGTGTAACAGGCGCCCAGGGGAGCGCGGCTGCGCGCCCCTCGACTGCAGAGCGCTTGGCACCGCGCAGACCGGGCGCCCAACGGCCGGCGATTAGAAAAGTACGAAAAGCCACTTCGGTCACCCAAACCCGGCGTGATTCCAACCAAACAGCTAGAAAAAGAGAAGTCTGATCCTCCATGATGCGAGGCTTCCCTGCAGTACAGAGCACGCAGCCCCTAACCCACTGGGGAACGCCACACGTGGCTCACGGCCCCGGGACCGTTTAACCCACTGGGGAACGCCACGCGTGGCTCAGGGCCCCGGGACCGTTTAACCCACTGGGGAACGCCACGCGTGGCTCAGGGCCCCGGGACCGTTTAACCCACGGGGGAACGCCACGCGTGGCTCAGGGCCCCGGGACCGTTTAACCCACTGGGGAACGCCACGCGTGGCTCAGAGCCCCGGGACCGTTTAACCCACGGGGGAACGCCACGCGTGGCTCAGGGCCCCCGGACCGTTTAACCCACTGGGGAACGCCACGCGTGGCTCAGGGCCCCGGGACCGTTTAACCCACGGGGGAACGCCACGCGTGGCTCAGGGCCCCCGGACCGTTTAACCCACCGGGGAACGCCACGCGTGGCTCAGGGCCCCCGGACCGTTTAACCCACGGGGGAACGCCACGCGTGGCTCAGAGCCCCGGGACCGTTTAACCCACTGGGGAACGCCATGCGTGGCTCAGGGCCCCGGGACCGTTTAACCCACTGGGGAACGCCACGCGTGGCTCAGGGCCCCCCAACCGTTTAACCCACGGGGGAACGCCACGCGTGGCTCAGGGCCCCGGGACCGTTTAACCCACTGGGGAACGCCACGTGTGGCTCAGGGCCCCCCAGACTGTTTAACCCACTGGGGAACGCCACGCGTGGCTCAGAGCCCCGGGACCGTTTAACCCACTGGGGAACGCCATGCGTGGCTCAGGGCCCCGGGACCGTTTAACCCACTGGGGAACGCCACGTGTGGCTCAGGGCCCCCCAGACTGTTTAACCCACTGGGGAACGCCACGCGTGGCTCAGAGCCCCGGGACCGTTCAACCCACTGGGGAACGCCACGCGTGGCTCAGAGCCCCGGGACCGTTTAACCCACTGGGGAACGCCACGCGTGGCTCAGGGCCCCGGGACCGTTTAACCCACTGGGGAACGCCACGCGTGGCTCAGGGCCCCCCAACCGTTTAACCCACTGGGGAACGCCACGCGTGGCTCAGGGCCCCGGGACCATTCAACCCACTGGGGAACGCCACGCGTGGCTCAGAGCCCCGGGACCGTTTAACCCACCAGGGAACGCCACGCGTGGCTCAGGGCCCCCAGACCGTTTAACCCACTGGGGAACGCCACGCGTGGCTCAGGGCCCCGGGACCGTTCAACCCACTGGGGAACGCCACGCGTGGCTCAGGGCCCCGGGACCGTTTAACCCACTGGGGAACGCCACGCGTGGCTCAGGGTCCCCAGACTGTTTAACCCACTGGGGAACGCCACGCGTGGCTCAGGGCCCCGGGACCGTTTAACCCACCGGGGAACGCCACGCGTGGCTCACAGCCCCGGGACCGTTTAACCCACTGGGGAACGCCACGCGTGGCTCAGAGCCCCGGGACCGTTTAACCCACTGGGGAACGCCACGCGTGGCTCAGGGTCCCCAGACTGTTTAACCCACTGGGGAACGCCACGTGTGGCTCAGGGCCCCCCAACCGTTTAACCCACTGGGGAACGCCACGCGTGGCTCAGGGCCCCGGGACCGTTTAACCCACTGGGGAACGCCACGCGTGGCTCAGGGCCCCGGGACCGTTTAACCCACCGGGGAACGCCACGCGTGGCTCAGGGCCCCGGGACCGTTTAACCCACTGGGGAACGCCACGCGTGGCTCACAGCCCCGGGACCGTTTAACCCACTGGGGAACGCCACGCGTGGCTCAGGGCCCCGGGACCGTTTAACCCACGGGGGAACGCCACGCGTGGCTCAGGGCCCCGGGACCATTTAACCCACTGGGGAACGCCACGCGTGGCTCTCGGGTGTCTCGCCCACCCGGGGGCTGCTTTGCCACCTTGGCAAGCCGCGTGGCTCCCACGCCCACCTGCCGCAGCAGTTGGGACCAGACCTCCCGCGTTACGCCGTGGGCTGCCGCGGACCTCACCAACACGAGCCTTCCCTCCTCCACCTCCTCCTCCTCCCCTTGCCCCCCCCGGTCGCTGCAGATCTGCATCCAGAGATCAATTGCGCCCATTTACGTGACAGAAATGTGAAGGTTATGCAGTCACGTGCACAAACACGAGGTTTCCAGTGCTGTCACTGGTTGTGCCGCTCGCGCCGGGCTGCCCTCCCCCAGCGTGGCCGTGACTTCTCTGTGATCCACTCCGTCATCACATGAGCACACGGGAGGTTCTCCGTAAGAGCGCAGTCTCCTCCGGGGCTGAACATGGCTGGTGCTTACTCAATGTGGTCATTTAATACTTTTTTTCTTTTCTTTCTTTTCGCCATTCACTGCCATTTCACAGAATTCTCTTCCCAGCCTGCTCTGAAAGCACAACCAGTTCACTTACGGGTCCCTGCACCGCTCGGTGCCTGAGTTTTCCCTCACAAAGCATGCATTTTTTAATAGCATCCTAAGACACCAGGAGTATTATTGGCACTTTACGACAAAGAGAAGATAAATTCAAAAGCGTTCTTTATTTAGGTGCCCAGTTTGAGACAACTGAGGCCTGACTATTCAGTACACTCACAGCAATGAGTCCATTGACTTCCTCTGCCATTGCACGTACTTGACGCTCCTCCAGTCACCCCACAGTCTATCAGCATGTCTACGCAGCAAAATAAGTCACTTTTCATAACGGTGTACACTTAAGTGGACTCTTTTTCCCAGTTGCCTAGCTGATCCTGGCTTTTTCTTTCCTATAAACCTTCCCAACTCTTCCACATGGCACCTCCCAGCTCTTGCGGCAGATGAAGCTGTGATTCAGCAGGAGCCAATCTCTCCCGTTACTGTCTTGGTCTGCTCCTGGGTGCACTGAAGGCAGTGGGGTTTCTTCTCAGCTGAAAAGCTCAGGATCACATCGTGCAACTAAAACCCAAACTAACGCACACACGCGTTAGTAACAGTGCAAGCACTGACGCATCACTGACTTCAGAAAAAAAAAAAAAAAAAATTAAAAGAATAAATCATGGAAACATTATTTGAAATGAGGCTATTTTAAGACTGTTAAAAGCAAACTAACCTTCCCCATCCCTTGAGAAATTTTCATCACGAGTGCCTGCGATTAATCAGCAGGCTGATGCAGAGTCTCTCGCTTTTAAGCTTGGGGAGAAACTGGAAACTTTATGCTGCTTCTACCTCTGTGCTAACCAGAATGGAGGGGGCGGGCAGGGCGGGTACACAACGCTTCATTTATCAACAGATTTCATGTGTTGCTGCTAGCAGGGGAAGGGAATAGCCCAAGTCCTCAAATCCTCAGCTCAGTTACCTCCTGATCAGACAAACCAGACTCTGGAATCCGCGACTACTTCTTCAACCTGCTCGAAAGCCTTTTCCCTGCTGTGGGCTATGCAGGGAGGCTAGGGAAATCGGTCAAGTCGATTAAAAAGGGGAGAGTGGGAAGGGAGTACACGAGCAGCCTTGAAGGATGGAGAAGGCTTTTACAAAGAGACAAATTTTGCACAAAGTGGCAGTGTATTTTACTAGCCTAAGTAATGCAGGCAGGAAAGACAGACGGGCTTTCAGGACCTCTCTCTGCCCTTTCAGTCTTCTGTTTCTCCACGTACGCTGAAGATAACAGAGGTGCTCTGTACGAATACTGGTGTCAGCTGGATATTGGCAGCTCTCCAACAACTGAAGTGCAGAAGAGAGCAGTTGGACATGTTGGAGATGCTCTTCCCTCGAACCCTCTGGGATTCAGTGTTCGCTGTGTCCTAACTCGTACCGTGAGGGCAGGAATGGTTTAGGATCCCTCCCCGTTCTAAGTTTCAACAACGCAGAACTTTGTGCCACGCTCCGAAGCTGTTCGCAGAAAAGCAAGGTTCACAAAACCTCACCTTGCACCCGCCCACCCTTATTTCAACACGCCTGTGTGCTCTGTGGTTTAAGACCCAGCTAGAGTCGATGCTGATTTAAATACATACATGTTATGGCAGTACTGGATACCGACACTGCAAAAAGTCAAGTGAGATACTTGCCAGAGATTATGGGCAGCTACTCCTCCCACTTAGCACCCACTGCTGAGCGCTGCTGGTGTGCACGCTCTAACGGTGGCCAGAAAGCTCTGGGCATGTGTTTGTAACTGAGCTGGCAACAAAACATTGTTCTGTGTCATACCAGTGCTTAGGAAAAACAGTTTCCCTTACAGAAGCAGTAGGTTATTAGTATAGAAGTACTGGCAATGCTTTAGGAGTGACACGTCTCCAAACACTTCACTCTTTCACGAGGACTGTAGCAAGTGTCTCTCAAAAAGCACAACTGCAGGCTCCTGCAGTAGCTGTGAAATGATCTGTCCCGGACACGTATCAGCAGCCCGCACAAACGTGTAACACAGGGGAGATAACAAAAAACTAATTACTGTGCACGTGGTGTTTTCCTCCTAGACACTTCGGCGTAGGAGTTTAGGTGAAGATGACTGGGAAGAAAAGAAGGGGCTGTGCTAGACCTCCTGGAGTTTAGGGTGCTATCAGCCAGCCTACAGCTGTCAGGATGCCTTTGCATGAGAATGTCAGCCCGGGCACACTAGCAGCAGCAGCGTGGACAGACAGACAGACAGACACACACACACACACCCCCCACCCTTTCCCCTTTTCGCCCAGAGCAAGGACCACAGCCCGGTCTGAGCAGCCTGCGACGGGCAGACACATCCCTTCACTCTCTCACAAGCTCCTGGACCCCACGGGGAGGGTAAAGCCAAACAAACCACGTCTCAGCGTAATGACAAGGGTCGGGCTCGGAGCTCTGTGCCGAGGAGGACTGCTTCTCCGTGCTCATGAGTGTGGCAGCCTCTGGCAGAAGGGTAAGCCCCAGCCCAGTAAAACATTTAAAAAAAAAAAAAAAAAAATAGTACAGTCAAATCTTGAATATATCCATTAAAGCCCTCACATGGGCAGATAAATCCCTTTCACTAGATCAGTTTAATAAAGGAAAATACCAAATTAAGCCAAGGTGGCACAATGTGTCCAGCCCTACTGAATGCGGAACGCTTACCCACAGAAAATGGAGAGAGTAAAAGATGGTTAACAAAACTGACAAAAAGAACAGCCAAGTTTCTCATCCCCCCCCCCCCCCCCACAACTACAGCAATAGGTTTCTTCCTCTCCCCCCACTCCTCCTTCCTTCTTTTTCTCTAGAGGATGCATTTATCTTGAAGAAGTCCAGTAAAAGCAGAAGAAATGCAGAAAAGCAGGAGCGTGTGGACCGGTACCTTTGCTGCTGTTGAAAATGCAGAACAAAGGAAAGGTCAGAGCCTGACAGTCTCAGAGGAAAGGGCTGGCCCCAGTCAAAACTGCTAGATTAAAACACAGAGATAGAAACCTCAGCCTAGAGACAAAATGAAAAGTTTTGCCTCCTCCACTTTCTTTTCAGCTCCAAATTTCTCTTATACCAAGTAGTTCCCATAACTGTCAGTGAAATCAGACCAACAACACCTTAAAGGGAACAGGCAGACGGTTCCTGGAATGAAGAATGAAAGAGATGCAACTGAAAATTCACTTTTAGGGTGTTAAAAATCCCTATTCCTAGGAAGAGATTGAAAACTAGGTTTACAAATTCTGCATATTACCCGGGTGAATTTAGATATAGGAAGGCATTATTTCTGGTTGCATACAAGTCAACCATTTTTCCAACACTCTTCGGGAGGAATATTGCTCAGACAGAAATCCAGCCAAGTTGTGTCACTGAAATGCCACGACTGGCTGGCAGAGCAGGTCTGGGAGATTGCTGGGTATGCCTAGAAGGCAAACTGCCTATCAGGTTTTAAAATCCTCTAGTGAGCGTTGCAAGTTTGAGTGTCTTGTGTTACTTTTGCTCTATAAAGGCCTGACAAATCAGTCTACTAACAAAGATCCTGCAATAAATAAATAAATAAATAAATAAATAAATAAATAAATAAATAAATAAATAAATAAATAAATAAATAAATAAATAAATTGTTACTTCAGGTATTGAGCAGCTGAAGTTTTGAACTTTCTAGAAATAAGGGTCACTGAATTTAAATTGTAATCACCCAGCCAACGAAGCTTTGCTTTCTACCGACGTGCTTTCCTGTTCCCCTGCTCACTTTCTAGTTGCTTGGGTCCTCGAGCCTGCCCCGTCACCTGCCCTCTTCTCCCACTGCAGACACCCGAAGGAGGTGACAGAAGAGCTACGGCTGGTCTAGCAACACATACGTGCTGACCCGGTTTGGCAGCACTCAGCTGTCTGACTGTCCCTCCAGGAGGGTTAAAAACACAGTATCTCCTCTGCATACCTGCCTCTCCCGAGAGAAAAAAAAAAAAAAAAAAAAAAAAATCAATTTACAAGATCATTCACAGCTGCCTTCAAATTTACTCCAAGAGATCAAAGGGCTCCAAGTTTGAGGGACAAGTGAATGAACTGTGTGTAGCCTATGCCTGCAGGAAATCCAGAATATTCAAAACCCCATGCTTTTAACATTTATTTATTTTCTATATTAAAAAGCACACTACACTCCTTAATACTTTTTAAATTTTGCAATATACAGTCAACTGTACTGTGTTGTCTCCCACACTATAGAAAAAGGGATAGGAGACTGCAGGTACAGCTTTAGAAAGCCATAAAAGTGGCACAAATCTTCAAGTATTCATTATGTGGACCTGTCCAATTTATTCTACTTCATATTATTAGGTTTAGCTTGCTTGATAAATGTTCTTCCTAAAGAAAGCAAATTTGTACATAGGGAAAAAATGAAATGGTGTTAAAAAACTGAAGCAAAGAAGCCCAACCCACAGATGCCAACAAGGAACTTAAAATTTATTTTGGGAATTCTGGCAACTCAGCATAAATAAGCTCTCATAGGAACACCAGAATTAGGTTAGCAGTTTCTTGTGAACATCAGGCAAAGAAAAAAAAAATAATAAAAAAAAAAAAAAATCAAGAACTGCTGCCAAGAAGTTTTATGCTGTTTTTTTCAGGGCTCAGCCACCGCTAACTTGTAAAAATCATCATCCAGGTCTCTCTCCCCTTGAGTCAAAAATGGGTCGTGTTCCTCCTTTAACATGTTCTCAGACCCCCCAACACCCAAAGCAAAGCCTGTTCAACCCCAGTTACCTACACATACAGGCAATGGCATTTACCGTACCTCTAGCTCAGGCATGTGGCACACCCTCGGGTTTAAGCGCACCAGCAAAGGTAATTTGCAAAATGAATGAACCAAGTGAGTTGAGATCCTCCTTGCCCTTTTTCGTTTGTTTGTTTGTTTTAATACATTGTATCCACTGCTCTGACTCTTGGCAAAGGTGATAATTTAAATTTAAATTGCTAAAAAGTAATCCTTGACATGAGTGACACTTGGAAATTCCTATAACCAGGAGAGAGAATCAGGAGCCCCCTTAAAGCAGCAGTCGGTTTAGGACCAAAAATTAAGCAGCCACTTTTCAAGCGTAAGCTACCACAAGCTTGTCAGAGAATAAAGTCACAAGACGACTGGGGGGGGGGGGGGGGGGGCAGAAAAAAAAAAACAAAAAGAAACAGAACAACAAACCCCAAACTGGCTCGCATCTGTGACAGAAAAGGGCCCTTTCTGCCCTTTTTGGCTCACACACACATTGCACAGGGGCAGCGGGTGCGCCTGAGCAGCCCCGGGTCAGGAATCCCCATCCCCGAGGGGTGGGTGGTTGGCGGGGGAGGGAGGAGTTGGTGGCCCTGTCTGCTCGGGCAGCACTGCTAATGCTTTAACTACTGCACAGCAGGAGAAAAAGTGGGCTTCAATTCCTTATTCCTCCTGGATAGCACACTGGGATGGCCTCGGGTGCCTCATACGGAGCAATGCCCCAGCTCTTACTGCTCCTTTTACAGAGACCATTTTTTTTTTTTTTTTTTTCCCCACCCCCCCAGAGAGATTAAAAACAATATACAAAGGAGTCAGTGTATTGCTTGGAAACATCTGCCAACATTAATAGAAGAATAAAACTGAGAACGTTTGAGGATCAGCCTCTATGACACCCATCCACAGACGGTGTAGCAATTTCAACACAGCATATATCAGCCATAAATGAACTCTAACAGCCCGTCTCCCAGACAGGCCAATCAAAATACATATATTAAAAACATCTGAGTCACGCTGGTGGAACCCATCTCCAAGATGATTTGAATACCTCCGGTTTAATTAGAAGGTGTTAACAAGTCCACACACATTTATTCCATCAGAAAACGGCAGCAACCTTTGAGATCTTCAGCGGCGACTCCCACCAGACCTCAGCGGCCCAGTGAACTCACGTAACATCTCCAGCTCTAAGCCCCAGCCCCTTCTTCCTTCCCCTCCAAAACCACTGCAGTATTTAAACATTTGGGGTTGGTCACGCTTGCTTCCAGTCCTGCCACCATCCAAATTTTACTGAAATAAGCGGCCAGGGACGGACGGGACGCAGCAGACTGGAGGTGCTGGCGTTGTCTGGAGTCGCTCCTGATCTCCCGCACTCAGTGCTGCTGCCTCATCTCCCACCGTTTCTACCAAAATAATACGCTTTACACTCTTTGGAGAAGAACATCTTCTGTGACTTCTCTAGTTTTCTAACAATAACCCCAAGTTATCTTGCATAACCCGTTTAAACAAATATTAAATACGAGCTGATATACATCCCCCTCATCTTCCCACTGAAACTATTTTACTCAAGCTGCCACCAAACACCAGAAAGCCGGTGAGCTTTTCACACGACTTCAATCAAAACTGGAACAAAAATTCAAAATGCTTTAAACACTCACCGTCTCCCCCACGGGAGCTTATACACATGGCACCAAAGCGACCCTAATTTCTGACTAAAATAAAAGCAAATAATAAATCAAAACACACAGCCTACAGCAAGACGGTGAACCTCGCCCGAGCAGCTACGGCAAGAGCCCTTCTCCAGCCCTGCCGCCAGCGCCTCGGGAAGGTCTGTGCCCCCGAGGGTGCATTTATTACCATCGCCAGGCAAAACTTCACATAATAGAGGGATCAGTTGAGTAGTAAGCCTCCACTTTGGTACGGCCCTTGCATACCACCCTTCTGCTACGCAGCAGTGCCTGGGCAGCCCGAATGAGCTGTTTAACCCAGGGTTTGTTTCCACACCGGGAGAGGCTTCTTACTCACCCCCGAGCCCCCGTCAGCTCACCCTACAGCGACAACCGTACGGAGTGAAAATATACAACCAATTCTCCGGGGTAGGGCAAAAAATGATCCATCTTTCCATTTTTTAATCACCGTGAAAATAAGCAGTTCCGCGGCACTGCGGTCGGAGCATCGTGAACACCCATTAGCCCGAGGATAAACAGCTCGTTCGTGTTGGGGGACGGGATGATTTGCGGGCAGGGCAAGGAGGGTGAGCAACGGAGAGGACTGAGGTAAGCAAGCACAAAGAGAGGGCTGCTGCAGGCAGGGCTACAGGGACAAAACAGGTGAAAGAGGGACCTCTAAAAGAGCCTCTGGTGGTCACGGTGCTAGAACAAATGCCCAAAGAAAAACTGTGGGAAGAAAACAGGAGTGGCACCAACCAGAGTGCAAAGGGAGACTGAAGAAGTTCCCTGCTAGGGAGAAATACTGGTGGGGGGGGGCGGGAAACGAAGCAAACCAAAACTGAGCCGAACCAACTCCCTCGTCCACCTTCCCGGCTCGGACCCCTCGACCGGCGCTTCCTCTCACACCCACCGGCCTTCTGAGGCTTCTCCAAAATACCAAGGAGGTCCTGGAGGGCACAGCAGCCCCCCGGGCCGGCAGAGCGGCAGAGAGCACCCACCCGGCACCCAGGCGCTGGCCTTGCCGCTGCTCTGCGGGAGCCAGGCTCTCCCAAGCTACACACTGATACCCGATACGTTAAAGCAGGCGTTATGCCTGGAGCAGATTCACGCCTCCAGCTGCCCTCCCACACCGGGGCACGGGGACGCCCGAGCAGGGCGATGTGAGCCACACGCTCCTCCAAGCAGCAGCAGGACGAGTCCCACGCGCACGGGTTCGGTGGTGGCTGTGGGTTCCCCTTGCATTCCAGCGCTGGTTTTTTGGTTGGTTGGTTGGTTTCCTTTTTTTCCCCCCCCCCACAGGCAAATATTAATTATTAATTTAAGTACTTAAACCACGAATCATAAAATTTTAATTTTGTGCGCTTGAAAAAAAAATTGTAAAAAATAAACATCAAATAGTGTAGATTGATCAAACCTTTAAAAAGCACAGACTACAGCTAGTCACACGTACTTCAGCCACCTGTAATAGCGGAACTCACAACGACAGTCTTAGAAATTTCGTGGACAAAAAACACCTTCTGGGTATAAAACCTTAAGCACCTGTTATTGTCCCACAGCTCCCGTGAGGCTCACCTGGGTGGCATGCCTGTTATTTCAATCCTCATATTTGCTACCCAACATTAACTTTAAAGTGGGTAACTTAGCTAACAGCAGAAGTACCGCCAGGAAAACCAGCAGAACACACACAATGCATCTCTTTGCATATGCTGTTTACTATGCATTTTCTTCACTGTTTTACCAAAATAATCACTGCGATACAATCTTACTGCTTCAGGTTATATCCCTGTATGCGGCGTGGAAGTCAGGTGCAAAAATTCACTACAGGGAAATGGGAATCTCTGCAGTTTTGTGTATGTAAACACGGGTTTGGTCATCTGCTTTGTGTATTTGAAGCAAACGGCCACCTCTGTTCCAGCTCTTTTTGAGGCAAGAGAGAAGCCCACCAGTACCCCCCCCCCCCCCCCCAAAGGGAGAGTTTCCACCACTCCAGCTTGAGGGTAGTGAAGACAACTGACAGCAACTGAGTATCTGGCACCAAAAAAGTAATTTAATTAGCTGGCAGGTGGAGGGAAGTCATTATTCCTCTCCATGCAGCATCTGTGAGACCACATCTGGAGTACTCCTCCTGGTTTGGGGAGTCCTGGGAAAGGGAAGATTGACACACTGGAGCGAGCCCACCGGGATGCTGCAGCGCTCGGTGTGCGAGGGAGAGATCCAGAGCCGGGCTTGCGCAGTCCGTCCTGGGACACACGCACACCCTGCCCGG